>NC_056729.1:1477730702-1477740702 GCF_019279795.1 Protopterus annectens
TAGAGGCATCAGAAATGTACCTGACATCCTGGAGAATGTACTCAAATAGTGCTAGCAACACTGCATAGCACTAATTACTGCAAATTACTGTAAGCCAGTGTTTAGAATTCAGTCCTGCCTGCATGTAATTGGCGCTACATACATATCTAAAATAAATACTTTGGCAAAGTGTTTATTTCACAAGAATTTACAGACCCATTGACGTGTAGCTGGGACAGTGTTCAAATCACAGACTTGTGGTAATTAGGGCTACAAAATGGCACTTCTGCTTTTTGACTACCACCCCCCTTCCCCACCCCCATTTTGTAGCCCAAAAATCTAGATTATAGTTCGAAAGGAGAAAGTTATCTTAAAGGGTATATACAGTGGATATAAAAAGTGTACACACCCCTGTTAAAATGCCAGGTTTTTGTGATATAAAAAATGAGACCACAATAAATAATTTCAAAACTATTCCCATCTTTAATGTGATCTATAACCTGTAGAATTCAATTGAAAAACAAGTCTGTTAGGGGAAAAAATATAAAAAATAAAAAACGTACAATAAGCTGGTTGTATAAGTGTACACGCCCTTAAATTAATACTTTGTTGAAGCACCTTTTGATTTAATTACAGCATCCAGTGTTCTTGGGTACACACCTGCCATCAATTAAAGAGACTCTGATTAACCCCAAATAAAGTTCAGCTGTCCTAGTTAGATTTTCCTGACATTTACTCAGTTGCCTGTTACAGCAAAAACCATTATTCGCAGAGAGCTTACAAAGCATCAAAGGGATCTCATTGTTGAAAGGTATCACTCAGGAGAAGGGAACAAAAAAATGTCCACAGCATTGGATATACCATGGAACACAGTGAAGACATTCCTCAAAAAGTGGAGAAAATATAGGACAACATTGACATTGGAAAGAATTGGACATCCCTCCAAAATTGATGAAACAACAAGACAAAATCTGGTCAGGGAGGCTGCCAAGAGACCTACAACAACACTGAAGGAGCTGCAGGAATTTATGACAAGTACTGGTTGTGTACTACATGTGACAGCAATCTCCCATATTCTCCATATGTCTGGGCTATGGGGTAGGGTTGCAAGACGGAAGCCTTTTCTTACACAGAAAAACATCCAGGCCCGGCTAAAATTTGCAAACCAATACTCCTAAAAACGTGGGGAAAATGTGTTATGGTCTGATGAGACCAAGGTTGAACTTTTTGGCCACAATTCCAAAAGGTATGTTTGGTGCAAAAACAACACTTCTCATCACCAAAAGAACACCATCCCATGTTGAAGCATGGTGGTGGCAGTATCATGCTTTGGGTTTGCTTTTCTTCAGCTGGAACTGGGGCTTTAGTCAAGGTAGAGGGAATTATGAACAGTTCTAAATACCAGTCACTTTTGGCCCAAAACCTTCAGGGGACTGCTAGAAAGCTGAAAATAAAGAGGAATTTCACCTTTCAACATGACAATGACCCCAAGCATACATCCAAATCAACAAAAGAATGGCTTCATCAGAAGAAAATTAAACTTTTGGAGTGGCCCAGCCAGAGCCCAGACATAAATCCAATAGAAAATCTGTGGGGTGTCCTGAAGAGGGCTGTGCACAAGGGATGCCCTTGCGATCTGACAGATTTGGAGCACTTTTGCAAGGAAGAGTGGGCAAATATTGCCATGGCAAGATGTGCCATGCTGATAGACTACTATCCAAGAAGACTGAATGCTGTAATTAAATCAAAAGGTGCTTCAGTGAAGTATTAGTTTAAGGGTGTGCACACTTATGCAACCAGCATATTGTACTTTTTTATTTTTTTATATTTTTTCCCCTAACAGATTTGTTTGTTTTTCAATTGAATTGTACAGGTTATAGGTCACATTAAAGGTGGGAAAAGTTTTGAAATTATTTATTGTGGTCTTATTTTTTTTATATCACAAAAACCTAGCATTTTAACAGGGGTATGTACACTTCTTATATCCACTGTATAAGGTAGTGCATGAGTAGTCAAACATTTACAAGCTGCCTCTGTCCATTACAGACATAGGTGGCACACCAGGGGTGAATTTCTAATTTCTCATCCAGTGGTCCAGGTCATGTTTGAATGGAGTTAGGGAAAAAGTCTGCTTCACATGGATGGGAAGCCAGTTCCAGAGAGAGGGTATTCTCTGAGATTTGTAGATGTTCCCACAACATGTCTTATTTATGTCACAAGCAAGGTTTATGTCCCTGGATTCGGTAGTTCTGATGTTATTTGTTTTTGGGATATGCAAGAGGTGCATCAGCGTGGGGTCCAGGTATGCCTTGCATACCAGATGTAGGTCGCCCCACAACAGTCTGTAGGAGACAGAGAGTGGGGATAGGAGTTTGAGGTGATTTGTATAGGACATTTTGTTAACAAGCTATATTCTTTTTGTGAAGAACCCCTATAGACATTCCACTTGTTGCATATGCCTGGTTAGGTACATATCGAGAGGAGCATTGTACTCATTGATGGCTCTGATGAGTAATGAATGCAGTGGAATGATGACCTTCTTGTACCTAGATGCTATACCCTGGCTTATAAGTTGAGCAACATAAAAGATTTCCTAACTAGCTTAGACACATATTAGTCAAAAGCCAGGTTACTGTCCACATATGTCCCCAAATCATTGACTGCTAGGTCTGCTCTTAGGGGTGTGTTATCTATGAGGTGATTTCTTAGGGTAGCCAACTTCTGAAAGAGTACTGTTTGCATTTCTTCTTGCATTGAGTATCTAGATTATTCTTTAGAAGACCTGCCTTTTTGTTCCTGACTACTGCTCAATTATCCATCAGCCTATCCATTTTCTGATATATCGCTTTACCCATTTACAGAGTCATGGCAGCATTGAAGCCTGTCCTGGTAATTCCACCTGCACCACCTTAGTAATGGGTGCTAACCCTAATACTGCCCCTTCCCTCAACCCTAACCCTTGCCTTTATAAGACACTTCCCATAAAACTGCCACTACACAAGACACACTCGGACACACAAACATTCACAAACACTCGCAAACAACACTATATCAATCCCCTAACCTAACCCAAGCCAAAACCCTAAAATACACAAACTCGCACACAAACATACAACATGTATCCTTCACTCATCTCTGACCCTAACCCTGACTCACATACACATGCACAAACACTCTTGCCCCTCCAAATCCACCTACCTGGCTCATCATTACATAATATCAACATTTCCACCTCTTGGCTATCCATACCAACAACATTAAACCACACCCAGCAGTTGTCACAGAAATGTCATTCAACAAAATGCAGGGGAACCCGCATTTAATATATTCAGATATTTAATGTGACACAGAACCCTGTATTGCCCATAATTCATAGTTGATTACCCTGCATGTTTGACGTATGTGCTCACTGCTCACTGAAATATTTTTACACTAAGGTGAACATTCGACCATCTAAATGGCATTGGCCCACAAACACACACACACGTGCACACGTGCACACACACAAACACACACACACACACACACGCACACACACACACACACACACACACACACACACACACACACACACACCTATGGTAAATCTGGAGATAGACAATTAACCAACCACATGTCCTTAGTCAATTATCCTTGCCAGTAATCTTTGTTACAAATCTGTGCATATGCTTCACTCACTGGTAGTCACTTTTCTGCAATGTATGACAGCTGAAGATTTATTGCTTTACTTTGTTATAGTGTAAATCTGAATAAATGTCTGCTATTATAAACCATAAATTAAAGAGGGAGATTTAAAAAAAAAAAGCTGGTTATCTCAGACATGGGGGGTGCTTTCGTTGAATGATCTCTTAAGTCTGTGTTCTGTCTGTCCATTCAAATGCTGTTCTGCTCTGCATACTGTTGGAAATAAAAAACCTTAATGAAGAATTTCAAAAGAGAAGTAGAATCCTGCAAATATATTAGAGATTTCTTCTTCTTCTTCCTAAAAAAATTGTTGTTTTTCAACCTTTAATTGGAGGTTGGCATAATCGTTAAGTTTACCTCATAGACATAAAATACTGGGTTTGATTTTCATGAAAGGGAAATTGGCTAGGCTTAAAATGGCCCAATATGGCAGTTAGCCCCAAGTACTTACCTATGAATCATCCATGGCTGGATAAGGCTTTTCTTGTTAACATGATGTCCTCTACTGACCAGCCAGCACACTGGAAAGGTAGGACTTCCAGGCTACGTTCTCAGATATGGACTTCCAGTCTCACTGTTGCCAGACGCAGTGTTCTTCACTGTCTACAGTCCATACTGCATGCCTGTTGATCTGCATATGGTGTTATGACAGTGCCAACTCTCTGCCACGTAATGGCTGAGAGGCAGTATATATCCAACATCCTTATTCCTGAGTGGATGTGCTGATATTGGCCATTCATTCAACTCCTTAGCCCAGTCAGCTTTTCTAGTTTCAAGGACCACTCATTAAACCTGAGTCACTGAGGCTGCAGATGGGGCTTTACCTCTTGATTACACACAGCATTTTGCCTGCTGACATACATTCATCCATCTAACTACTGTGTATGTAAACCACTTGGAATATATTCTGTGAAAAAGGAAATATAGGTGAATCCCAGGTGAACATACACCTATAGTCAAATATTATTTTAATTGTTAAAGTTCAAGTTATAATGTACATCCTTTGATATGGGGCTGTTGCCAGCCTTCATTTTAAAACACTTTAAAAGCTATCTATGGCAGGACTAGCCACCCAGCAGTGTAATCCTTGGCTCTAGATGATTGTCACTGTTGATGTGACATCCTGACCCCACATGCAAAAATGGGAAAAAGAGGTTGTGAATGGATGGGTGGATTTAAATGCTGTGCTTACCAAAGATTCTCCTTTACATATGTTGAAAAATAGTAACTGGAAATATTATTAATCAGAAATGTATTATAGTTATTAACGTAAATGCAAATGTACATTGTGTTAAGAATAAACAGCAAAGGTTGTATATTACCTAAACTGGATATGAACTTATTTTATGCTTTTAGGAAAGACTTAAGTCAAACCTTATAGCTAGATTATCTTGAACAAAACAGCCAACAAACAAGTGACATATTGTACATTGGAAAACCTTTTCTAGGTTGTGTTAGTGAAATATTGGTAAATCAGCAGTCTAGTTCAGTAGTTTTTAGAAGAAATGTGATGTGCTCCTACTCTCCGTAGAACCATTCACACACTAAACAAGATAAATTACAAGAGTGTCATGTGTGTCAGTTCTCTGGCTAAAATCAAGATTCTTTCAAGGGATGCTAGCTATAAAATATAACACAGTCATCTCTAAACTGTATTATTTGAGAGAGTTATTCAGGGTAAGGGACACGTTTACAGTGCCTGCAAACCCGTTTGATGTAATGATCTAAGAACTGCAGAGCATGTGGGAGGAATGGAGGAGATGAGATGCAGCTTCTCATTTGCCTTTTCTGGATGGGGGGGACTTTGCTGTCAGAGAGATGTCACTAAAATGGGGATCCTTGATAGGTGTGTGCACATGATTGTGTGAGCTCATCATCACTCCTTTCTGGGTGGGGGGGGACTTTGCTGTCAGAGAGATGTCACTAAAATGGGGATCCTTGATAGGTGTGTGCACATGATTGTGTGAGCTCATCATCACTCCTTTCTGGGTGGGGGACTTTGCTGTCAGAGAGATGTCACTAAAATGGGGATCCTTGATAGGTGTGTGCACATGATTGTGTGAGCTCATCATCACTCCTTTCTGGGTGGGTGGGGACTTTGCTGTCAGAGAGATGTCACTAAAATGGGGATCCTTGATAGGTGTGTGCACATGATTGTGTGAGCTCATCATCACTCCTTTCTGGGTGGGGGGGGGACTTTGCTGTCAGAGAGATGTCACTAAAATGGGGATCCTTGATAGGTGTGTGCACATGATTGTGTGAGCTCATCATCACTCCTTTCTGGGTGGGGGGGGGACTTTGCTGTCAGAGAGATGTCACTAAAATGGGGATCCTTGATAGGCGTGTGCACATGATTATGTGAGATCATCATCACTCCTGCATCCTTGCTTATCAACTGCAAGGGGAAAGAGCAAGTCATCGTTACATAAACTCCCCCAGTGAAACGTATAACAGAACTGATCTCACCTTCATGGTAGCATGGCTGTGCAAATGACAGTAGCTCAAAATATGCATCACTAAATCTCACTGCCTGAACTTAACATCCTGAAATGTAATTCATCCTCACCAACAAAATATGACTTGCTTCATGGTATGGTGACCTCAGTGTTAGAATATTTACTTGGAGTGTGAGGTGACACAACTGCAACAGTTGTTAGTGATGCTGCAGTTTATAATGTTACAGAGATGGATTTTGGATGAGTAGTTCAGTGTAGTCAGTATCTTTGTACAATCATTCATGCTCATCTTGTATAACTGGGAACATAGGTTCATAGGTATATACAAGGCTAATGACCACTAGGGCCCTTAAAAGCCTAGCTGTTCAAACCAAATGTGACCCACACATTTGATTGCCATTTTATTTACAGGGATGATTTACAAATGGCAGTATGAGTGATCCGTGGGAACTCTTAACTAGAATAAATAGGATAACGGGAAAAAAACCATTAAGAATGAACAATCCTGTCTTTCTGTTTACCGCTCTTTAACATCAAAATGCTGGATGGTGGCATGATACATTTAAATAATATACGTGCAGATCCTTTACCATTTTAAGACTTATTTAAAATTAATTCAAACTCTGGCCTAAATGGAAATTTTGCATTTGTTCAGTTTCTAAATTGTACTTCTAAGATTGTATTCTTTAACTTTTAATGATTATACAGTTTTTAGTGCAAGATGTCATACTGCATTAATATATAATGCACTACAGGTGTTGGAAAACCATTATGCCAGAATATTTTCCTTCTAGCAGGTCAGTTCCCCAGACTAAGTCTTCACTTCCACTTGAGAAGAAACCGAGGTGTCTACATCATACAGTCCTATGTGCCGTCCATCCTATTGGTAGCTATGTCCTGGGTCTCATTCTGGATTAGCCAGTCAGCAGTGCCTGCCAGAGTATCTCTAGGTAAGTACACTTTAAATGTAATACAGAAGTTTAGAGATCTACTTATCCCTTTGCGTAGATATGCTTTAGTTTATAAACTTATTTACATTAAATGTTATGAACAATATACACAATTGTGTTTTTAAATCATCTTTAACACACTTTAATACTTTGATTTCTACCATTGATTCTACCATCTATAAAGATTTCAAATCAAGACAAATTCCATTTTGTGGGGCATGGTGGCACAGGTAGATAGTAGTCCCCACCTTACTGTTTCAGGGTATACCGTTTGAGTCTGGCCACTAATGTGTTAGTGTTTGCATATCTTTTCTTGGGTGTGCATTTCCTAGCACTTAGTGTGTCTGACATGGGCTCTGACTCACTGTGACCATGACCTGGATTAAGTAGTTGCTAATAATAAAACACAGTTTTAACCTTGAAATCAATAAGAGATTTTCAGTACACAGCAAGGTGCCTCAGTAGTTAAAAGTCTCTGACTCATAGAGTCATGGCCCAGGTTTAAGTCATGACCTCTTTTCCCTATATGACTGGAGTTGCATGTTCTCATATTTGCATGGGCTTTCTCTGGGCAGTCCAGTTTTGTCCCATCCCTAAGAACATGCTGGTTAATTGGCTTCTTCAAAAACTTGTCCCCATAGAGTTCAGTCACCCTTCCCCTTGTGACCCGCATCTTGGCAGAAAAGGGTCTGAAGACTAGTTAACATTCCTTCTGAACAAATGAATACATTAAAAAAGGAAGATATGTGTTTGTAAAAGCACAATACTCTTACAAAAACATAATAGGCTGCATAACTAATGAGTAGGTTTTAAAAGTGAATTTGTGCATGTATGTGTTGTATTTCTGCCTGAGAATGAGAAAGCAAGCCCAACTAAATGAGAATGTTCTTCCGTTAGTGCCTTTGTATTGTTGTACATGTTTTTCCCTTGACTAATTTTCATTGTAAATTTTCTCCTTCTGATATGCAATTTTAATGAGGTAAAGATGCATATCTGCTTTATGTGAATTGTTAGACTTAACTGATGGAAATTTGAAGTTTTGACAGGAATGAATATGGCACAAATTATTGAAGGTTTCACAATGGTGTTAATTAGAAGAAAACTTATATTTAATGCCATTGTATATCTGAGATTATCCTAGACCAGTCAAATAAAGAATCTGATAGTTATGAGCACGCAAGAGTTTGTAGTTTATTGCAGGTTTGAAGTAGATTGTTGGGAAATTGTGCTGGCATTCATATTTTTAGTATTATGGATTTATGAGACATAGCTGAATTTTGAATGTTGCTGGACTGCTGTCTAGATGTAGGCATTCACTTTACAGTATTCACTAATAATAGTTCTGTTAACCCTAACTATAAAGTTTCTTTTGACTGTTCTCACTACTTCAGACCACTTTTCAGTTAAGATGGTTTGATAAGCTTACTTTTTACATTAAAGTTTCTGACTTAATTGTTTCTGTGTTGTACTTATCAATACAAAGGCAAACACATTTTGAAAAATAACTCATTCAGTGCTCTGGAATAGGTGCTCTTTAGTTTCCCGTTTACTTCCAATAGTCTGTGTGGTGCTCGGCTGGTTCTGGTTAACTCTACTGTATATTCAGAGACAGACATTTGTTGTCTGGTATCACTTGTCTTACATTTTAAGTTTCTATGTTTCAGAGTCTTTACAATAAGAAAGTTAGTGGAGAAGAGTATAATGGAAAACTTTAACTAGTTCTATTGAAGTGTCTGATGGAGCATAAATTGTTAACCAACATTCAGTGTGCCTTATGCTTTCAAGTTAATTTTAAATGTATTCATCTGTAATAAATGTACATGCGTAGTATAGTGATAAGTAATTATTAATATGTAACAATCTACCTCAGAAATGATTGGTTTAAGTTCAGTTAGTAATCTAAGTGACATTAACTAAAATCTCTCCATATCAATATGGATCCTACTGCTTTTTTGATTTCTTCTCCATTATCAAGGTCATCTTTGCCATCTAACTCAAAACTCCTAGAAGATATTTTAATGATTGGAAAACTAAATAAACAAAATGATATTTCTGACCCAACTTTAGTCCACCAGGCTAAGAGAACAAAAGAAGCATAGCCCTGTAGGTATTGTATTAACTCTTACGGGTAATATTGATTCTGTCATTACTCCCCATTCATACTGAATTTGTCCTGCTCCATATCAGTAGGTATTAATCAGGAGGATGGTAAGCATTAGGTTCTGATTATAGGAAACGCACTGATCTGGGGTTTCTATAATCCTTTTATCAAGAATTATAGATTCTGAGTTTCTGTCTCCAGTCTAAGTGGTTGTACCTTCATACACATTGAGAAATCAATTTTTAAGCTTCAAATTTGCTATGTCAAGAATCAGTTGATATCAGTTAAGGCTGGTTCTCCTTAACATGGTTTCTTTAATGCAGATGAAGGCAACCAGTCACACCTACATACTTTTTAACAACAACAGAAACTAAAGGGTATTGAATATTAATGTTCTACTGTCTGTGTCTTTAAAATATAGAAGATTTGAAGAGATGTGTACTTTTAATAGTTGTCTAAGGTGTGAACTCATTTATGTGGGATTTTCCTCTGTTACTGTCTGGGAGGAAATGGTAAACATGCCTTGGATTTTCCATTGGGGGTTATAATCTTGCAGGAAAAAAAAATTAGTTGACTATGCAACCAGAAAGATGAAGCATTTTTTGGAGTTTTCAGTGCCCAAACTGCTGTTATTTATAGTTCTTTTACTAAATGGATAAATACCTTTCTAGACTTTCTAAATAGTTTAAATACTAACATTCATTAGTTAGGAACCTTCCTCTCCACCTAAGGTATTGAAATTATTGCAGTAAATGAGATATGATTTGAGCCCATCAGATCCACTCCAATTAATATAACAAATTTCAAATGTTATTACAACTTTAGGTCTT